>NC_068445.1:12967803-12977803 GCF_023373465.1 Oncorhynchus keta | reverse complement strand
ACTTTTCTCACCAAAGTACGTTCATCTCTAGGAGACAAAACGCGTCTCCTTCCTGAGCGGTATGACGTCTGCGTGGTACCATGGTGTTTATACCTGCGTACTATTGTTTGTACAGATGAATGTGGTACCTTCAGGCGTTTGAAAATTGCTCCCAAGGATGAACCAGACTTGTGGAGGTCTACAATGTTTTTTCTGAGGTCTTGGCTAATTTATTTTGATTTTCCCATGATGTCAAGCAAAGAGGCACTGAGTTTGAAGGTAGGCCATGACATCATTTTCTAGAATTTTCCAAGCTGTTTAAAGGCACAGTCAACTTAGTGTATGTAAACTTCTGACCCACTGGAATTGTGATACAGTGAACTGTAAGTGAAATAATCTGTAGTAGATGTCCTAGCACACTTGCCAAAACTATAGTTTGTTAATAACAAGAAATTTGTGGAGTGGTTGAAAAACAAGTTTTAATGACTCCAACCTAAGTGTATGTAAACTTCCGACTTCAACTGTATGTCTTAAATGGATGGAAATGCACATTATGATTGTGGTGTGTGACATTTTGGCTTGGGGACCCAATAATGACATTTTTAGAAGTATTACATTTTCAAAGTGTTCTCATTGCTCAGAGCACTTATTTAAACTGTTCCCCATAAAATGCAGAGGACGCATTGGAGTTGCTTCAAAGAGCATGCCTTGTACGACTGACTGTTCATGACACCGGTGTTAGGTCCTAAATGAACCTATTAAAACTCACGGATAATTAGTCAAGCTTAAACCAAGTTTATTCACCCATTGGATCAATGCAGCTGCATAAGACCAAATAAATAGTCACACCAGTGTTATATATATATATATAGCCCAAATTGTGGTGGAGTCTCCTCCTTCTCTCTAAACATGACATCTTTATTACAAGGCAGGAAGTTAAGTGATACAGGCAATAAACTGTTCCTTCTCCCTTAATGTGACCTGACCTGACCTCGACCCCCTTCCTCACTAATCCACAGCTCCCCATCTTTATCAGTGCCTGCCAACATATGATCGTCTCCCTGCACTCAGTACATTCCAAGCTTAATTGCCTCCACCATATATATTCCTCCTACAGATAACCATTAACATCTGGTGTTGGCCCTCTAGACCATAGCACTCAATATTTCAATAGGATTCCTGATAATTAACACTATTCAGAACCCAGAATCCATCACCGGTAAAGGTTGCCATTGTCATACTACATGTAATCCTTTGTCACAGGAAACAGTGCCACTCTAAGTCCAGACACACCACCACTATAATAATAGCTATCTTGTTCAGCAGCTGGAGCTTGATACACTTGCTGCCTTTACAGTAAAAACAAAACCCAAATCTCACTCACACACTCACACGCACACGCACACCATTTCCAGCCATGTATTCTCCTCTCTCCCCTTACACTAACATTCTCCTCCTCGTAAACACACTGATGTGAGATACACATTTTCTTTAACAAATTGTGAGGTGATTAAAACCTTCTCTATTGAGAGCATGTTCAGGGTAGCCCTGGGTTGTGTCAGGGATGCATGCCCTCTGTCTATAACATTCATATGAACTGGGAATATGAAAGCAGCATCATAACATGTGTCATGCGTGTCCAACATTATGCAACTGACATCATCATTGGCACCTATTCCAATAACTGATTTGTTATTGTGGATAACTGATACCTGACACCAAACGTTGCTGTTAACTGGATACAACAGGTCACATTGTCCCCTCCCCCTCCCTGGCTCTCCTCTTGCATTCATTAACTCTGTTGTCGGCCGCTCTGATTGGACCGACGGCCTGTGAGTGTCAGCAGACAGCCAGGATGGAGGGATCCTTTCAAATTAAATAAGAGGGAGAAAAAAAATGTCTGCCAATGAATAGTGATAACGGCATTAAGATTAACGAGCACGGGGTGTTAAGAATAATTGCGTCTGTCAAAACATAAAAAATACATGAGCTGGATGGTTTGTTTGGAGACTGGTGGGAAAGCAGCGCAGTGATGTGTTTATAGGGGAGGAGACTAATAAAGTGAGGGACCACAGCCAACTGACTGTCCTCTGGTGTACCTGGAGCGGTCCACTCTGGGAACAGGGGGTGACCTTGGACAGGCCAGTGAGATGCACAATGACACACAAAATACCCTACTCTCCATTTTGTGACTCCTGTTTGGCATCAGATAGGAGGTAAATAATATCAGAAAGATAATAGTGAATAGATTTGGAGACTTTTAGCAATTAGCTGTTAACGGAAATGATTGGTATGGCATTAAAGGATTAGACAGCAACTAATAAATCAGCAGCTCAGCTGGCTGCGTTTATTTTGGTTTTACTGCGGTGGGATGAAATAATAACTCCTTCTGTAGTAGTAAAGCCCAGGAAAAGTCATACATACACAGACCTGCAGTGACACAGAGTGTGAGAGCTAAGACTAGAGACTCTGGTGAGGGAGAGTCACCCGGATGCTAATGCTAGTGCAGGTCCAGGTAAGGTCAGAGGAAGATGAGTGTTCTGAATATGCTAATCCAAGGCCCTCTGATGTAACCAGGGCCACTCCTTTAGCTTTGTGACATGACGACAAGGCCCATCATAGAGAAGTGATTGGTGGAGATGTCGATGTCATATATGTTCACGTCAAAATAGGAGCTGAAAGTGTGCATGCATGTGTGTGTGCCAGAGGAGGCTGTTGGGAGGCACTATAAGAGGACGGGCTCATTGTAATGGCTGGAATAGAGTGAACGGAACGATATCAAACACACCAAACATACGGAAACCACGTTCGTCTCCGTTCCATTTATTTCATTACAGCCATTATAATAGGCCCGTCCTCCTATTGCTCCTCCCACCAGCCTCCTCTGATGTGTGGGTGTGTATGTGTATGCGCTTGTGTGTGGGAGCAAAAGTAAGCGTTAAATTCCTATTTTTTTAAATCTTCAAACCCAATCCTAGCTACAAGGGTTCCGATACAGTTGAACATGGTTTATGAGTACTCTTTCTTGTCAGTGCCCTGTGCAATTAAAGAGATGAAGTCCTCATTCCTTACATTATCACTGTTGGTTCAGTCTGCTCTTGATAGAACATTTGTTCATGACAAAATATAGCCCCTATAACCCTCCTGGGTCCTCTATTAAGCCCTTGATACGTGCAGGTATAGGTCAGGAAATCAAACTGAACACATCTTCAAAAGACATCCATTTCTTATCAAGAAAATAACTCCATTCAAAGTGTGTGGTGAAATATCAAGCAGGAGACTTCAAGGCAAAATGGAGACCTTTAAAAGTCAGTCGCTGCATCGCTATTTTCTCTGACACCCACTTTTATCTTGTATTCATTGAATCTGTAAACCGCGTTCTCTACTCTTGCAATGAGTGTTCCTCTGATGTAGCCGGAGATTGGAGTGCATTTTGCTCTTGTCTCCTGCAACAAAGAGCAATGCTGTATAGTGTGCCCTGGCAACAAACAACAACAGAATAAACAGTCTCTCCCCCTCCCCCTCACTTTCCCTGCTGGCCTCATCAGGCATGCACTCCAGACTAAGACAAGCTACAGTTGGCTTTTAATTGGCCCTCTGCAATCAACAGCCCATCCCCACAAGGATCGTCTCTCCTCAGCAATGCAACGCTCAAGGACCAGCGCTCGGTTTTGAAGTGGCCCCACACAGAGCACAGACTCTAAAACATAGATAAGAACTACAGGGTGTCATGTGGATATTTATATATCTATCGCAAGAAAACAGTCACTTTGTATTTTTAGCTTGTCTCAGGTATAACGTTGGCCTAATGACATTGACTTTGGCTTGGTGTGTAGTTGAACTGCCTGGGGAGAGGGATCTCTTGTGGGAGGTTTGTTACATGAGCAATGTTGTGTGTCGTCTGTGTCTGTGACTGTGCTGTTGTGATGTGTGTGGCTCAGTTACAGGTGGGAGACTCACCAGGGGCTTCGATAAGCTGCTTGTAGATTCCCAGGAATGCCGACTCTGCCTCCTTACTGCGCTTGTTCAGAGCGACCACCTGGAGACGACAGGACAGGACACAGCCGTCAGGGTGACACTCGGGCTTCAACATTCAAACTAAACCTTTGCTGAAGGAACATTTAGTGACACATACACACCGAACATCTGCATTTACATGCATTCTCCACTGTTCTGACATATGAAGTAAATAAGCAGCATATAGAGTCGGTGTGCTAACGAGACAGACAGAAACAAAGTTGATCCATCTCCAGAAGGTAATCAGAAGGACGGTACATCACCAGCATGTTGCTCTGACGGGGGTTTGTGTGCTGAATTATGTGAACAAGGTGCTGAGCTAATACTGCAAGCTGATATTTGGCCTCTTAAACCCCAACGTTGCGGTGTGTATTGAGGTGACATTTGGCCTGTTCAGCGCAGTTGTGGTGTGTTCTATGAGGCAGGTCAGTGTCTGTGGCCTACATCACACAGGCGCACAGACTCTCCTGCTATTCTCCACTCCACGGGTGATGCAAACCAATTAACAATTCATTTGGATGGACAAAGAAGGGAATTAGTCACCACCTGGCCCCATGGAGAGGGCACCTGCCCTGGTGGGTATGTGGGTTACGGTCCTCATAGCTACAATACACCAGCAGCCCTGTTATCTACTGTAAGTCAGAACAAGTCAATGTCGGAAAGTCTTAGCTTAGCAACTCTCTGAAATACTACATCCGATAGCACAGGAGACTGCTGAGGGGAGGACGGCTCATAATAATGTCTGGAACTGAGTAAATGGAAGGGGCGTCACTACAGTCCCTGTATCACATCCGGCCGTGATTGGGAGTCCCATAAGGTAGCTCACAATTGGCCCAGAGCAATCCGGGGGTGGTTGGGGTAGGCCGTCATTGTAAATAAGAATTTGTTCTTAACCGACTTGCCTAGTTACAGTTTGGCTGTAATTTCGAAACCTTGATGTCATTTTTCAAAACTCTAGACACAAAACTCACAACGAATGATCAAAATGCACATTTTTCAAAACTCTAACACTTTTTCCAATTGCTTGGATACAATACACATAAAGCTAAGTTCATTTGTTCATTGAACTAAAATCACCTGTTCAAAATGACACAACTTTAACATCAAAGTATTACCATTTCAAAATGCAATTCACACATTACATCTGAGATGACTGTCTATTCATTTCATTACAATGATCTAACTATCAATTGATACAACTGTTCAAATGATAAGTAACTGTTGCATTACTCTTAATGCATAGTTTTATGGAAACTGAAAAACAATATTCCATGTTTAGATCATGAAAGTTTCAGGATAACGAGATCCATTGACACCAATTACCGTGGAACATGAACCAATTGGACTACATTATCTATGAATGTAATATTTCAGCATCATTCTTTATCAGACACTGTTTCTATGGTCCCATGTACCACTTTTCTAGACCATGGTTTCAGATTTGACATTACTGTACACTCACCGGCCACTTTATTAGATACATCTATCTAGTACTGGGTAGGACCACCTTTTTCCTCCACAACAGCCTGAATTATTCACGGTGTTGTACGTTAAGAGATGCCCTTCTGCACACCACTGTTTTAAACAGCTGTTATTTGAGCATTTGTGGCCTTTCTGTTAGCTGGAATGAGTCTGGACATTCTCCTCTGTCCTCTCTCATTAACAAGGTGTTTTTCCCACAGAACTGCAGCTCACTGAATGTGTTTTGTTTATCGCACAATTCTCTGTAAACTGTAGAGACTGTAGTGCATAAAAATCCCAGGAAGGCAGCTGTTTCTGAGATGCTGGAATCACCATGTGTAGCATCATCAATCATACCACGGTCAAAGTTGCTTAGATTACTCATCTTGCCTGTTCTAATGTTAGGTTGAACAACAACTAAAACTCTCTACTCTATTAAACTCTCTGTGTTGAGTTGCAGGCAGCCACATGATTCGCTGTTTGAATGTAACCTTCCTTGATGAGCTAAATCAGGTCTGTAGAGCTGATGGCGTGACCTATGTCATTGTGTGGGATAATGTCAGGTTCCACCATGCTCAAATGGTGCAAGCATGGTTTCAGGCCCATCCACAATTTACCACCCTGTACTTACCCCCATACTCTCCTTTCCTAAAACAGGTCAATACATTTCAGATTTTGTTCAATGATTCCACGATGTCTGTAGTACTCTCTTTACTAGTCCTTTTACAGTGATTCATTTACGTGTAGTACCATAATGAAACATTTATCACATATTTTGTACTACAACATTTACTGATTGAAAGAACAACTACACAGTGAAACTATCGGTATCTTGTGTGTGGGAGATCTAAATGAATGTTCCTATGGTATTTCGTGATAAATGAGTTATTTGAAGCAATGACTCTGCAAGTGCAAGGTTTCTTTAAAGATATGAATGCACAATGCAATGTTTTGAACATTGGACAGCCTGTGTTACAAGTGATGACCGTTCTGAGTTTTGTGTCTAGAGTTTTGAAAAATGACCACAAGGTTCTGAAATTAGTGCCAAAGGGGTTGTAAAAAATGGTAAATAAAAGGTTGAATACAATTTCATTTAAAAAATAAATAAAACATGGAAACCGCTCCAGCCACGAGTCCGTTCTCCCAATAAGGTGTCAGCAACTTCCTGTGTCAGATAGGCCACGTCCACTACAAATGTCCCTCCAATCCAAGAGGAAACTCAATTCTAATTATTGTCATCTATTCTCTATAGAATTCCTATCACTGTTGATTACAGTTTTTATCTGATCAAACATAATGACTTCTATTGAAGGAACCCAGTGCATGTTATCGTCTGACACCTTCTTTATTGGTCTGAGTTCAGTTCGACAATGTTATTTGGACCGAGGTCTGAAAACACTTATGAGAATGGTGGAGAAACTGTTTAGAGATGGTTATAAGTAACAACTGTGGGAAAGAGAGAGAGACAGAGAGCCCTTGAATGACTGGAATTGTCTTGTGTCCTCCCCGAAGAGGCATAACGACAGCATCATGTTTAAAGAAATATCACAAAGATCAAGCAAATCCCCCCCACTCGGAACTGCGAGCCGGAGTTCATGGAAAATGGAAAGGCTGGAGCCCAATCGATATAGATGCAACAGTCTGTAGCTACCAGCCATCTCTCTCTCTCTCTCTCTCTCTCTCTCTCTCTCTCTCTCTCTCTCTCTCTCTCTCTCTCTCTCTCTCTCTCTCTCTCTCTCTCTCTCTCTCTCTCTCTCTCTCTCTCTCTCTCTCTCTCTCTCTCTCTCTCTCTCTCTCTCAGCTGTCAAGTGGATGGATTATGTTGGCAAGGCAGAACTTCTCACTAACAGGGATGTAAACAAATTTGTGCACTAAATACGTATTTTTGTGCGTATGAAAGATTTATGGGATCTTTTATTTCAGCTCGTGAAACATAGGACCAACACTTTACATGTTGCGTTTATATTTTTGTTCAGTGTATATATAGCAGGTTGTGTGAACTCACCAGGATCTGTTTCAGACGGACGCCCTGTCCCTGTCCCTGTCCCTGTCCCTGTCCTGTCTACCTTTCTGAAGAATACATCAAATAAGACCCTGAACTGCACATGCAAAACGCACACGACCTGTGAACGCAACAGACTCCATTTCCCACAGACACGGGGGTCTCCTGGCCCTCCATCACCCTTTAACGAGAGAACACGGAGATTACCTCCACAATCACACCATTAACCTGTCTGCAGCCGCTAGAGGAGACATCAATCACACTCCGGATGCCTCCTCACGTCAGCACACTCGGTATGCGTAACCCTCTCCCCTCATGCACGCTGCCACCGCCATCATCAAAGCACCTCGGAGGTGTCATGCATAATGTGGTCTGATCTGAGTGACTCGTCTTCCTCTGGACCTGATGCTAATCTACCTTCAGCCAAACACATGGGATTAGCTTCAGTCCCCTGGTACCACACAGATTACACTATGGAGAGGTATGGTATAAATAATGTATGTTTCAGCAAAGGTACGGTGGTAGTAGGACAATGTATCTAAACCTATTCCATGTTAGCCAGTTTGGCCGTAAAATGATCGAATATGGCTTCTCTGGGAGGGATGTGGGGAACAATCATTTTACAGGCAGCAGGAGTAAACCCCTAGATATTTATTGTAGGGAAATAGAGAGAGAAAGAGAACAAGCGAGAGAATGAGAGAATGAGAGAAAGAGAGAACAAGAGAGAGAGAGAGAATGGGAGAGAGAGAGAAAGAGAGGAGAGAGAGAGAGAATGAGAGAGAGAGAGAGAGAGAGAGAGAGAGAGAGAGAGAGAGAGAGAGAGAGAGAGAGAGAGCGAGAGAGAGCGAGAGAGAGAAAGAAAGAGAGAGCGAGAGAGAGCGAGAGAGCGAGAGAGAGAGAGAGAGAGAGAGAGAGAGAGAGAGAGGAAACCTGTTAGAAGTGGACCATAACTCTTCACAGAGGACCAGTCCGTGTGGGCAGGCTACTGCTGCTGTCTCCAGCACTGCTGGGAAATGCTTACTGAGGCCTAGGAGGATACTTATAGTGAAACACATGGTCAAATTGTGGGTCTGTTTGCGTGTGTGTGTGTGTGTGTGTGTGTGTGTGTGTGTGTGTGTGTGTGTGTGTGTGTGTGTGTGTGTGTGTGTGTGTGTGTGTGTGTGTGTGTGTGTGTGTGCGTGCGTGCGTGCGTGCGTGCGTGCGTGCGTGTGTGTGTGTGTGTGGTGTGTCAACATGTGAGAAGAGAAGAATAAATAATGGCTAAAGATGAGTTTAACATAAAGAAGTGCAGGGAAGAGAAAGGCAGACAGGCACTGAGCTACAGACACAGACAGAGAGGGCGAGAAAGAGGTTCCCATAAAGACTGCAATTAGCAATTATGCAGACATCAATTACAATTATCACAACTGGTGATTATGCAATTATCACTCTAAATCATTTTTTTAACCAGAATGCCACCTCCTGTGATTTGGGTGTTTGAGGACAGGTTGTGTGATGATGCAGGTGATTAGAGTGTGTGACGTGGCGGGGGTGTTAGGTGTGTGTGACGTGGCGGGGGTGTTAGGTGTGTGTGTGTGTGTGTGTGTGTGTCCGAATGTGTATGTGTGTGTGCATGGACGTGTGAGTTCGTAAGATTATTGCTGCTGGTGGTTGAGAGAGAGGTGGTGTGTGTGTGTGTGTGTGTGTGTGTGTGTGTGTGTGTGTGTGTGTGTGTGTGTGTGTGTGTGTGTGTGTGTGTGTGTGTGTGTGTGTGTGTGTGTGTGTGTGTGTGTGAGGGACTGGGAATGTATGGTAGCACATTCCCAGAGGCCTCTAAATTACCTGTCATCTGCACATGATGCAAAGGTCAGCGCACAATCATGGGAGTCGGTCCTCTGTGCTGCTCACAGAGACCCAACAGAGCCCAGGAGCTGACAGTGTGTCACCACAGCCCCAGTCAGCCTGAATGCCTATTAGAACAACACACTGGGAATTCCACCACCATGCAGCAAGTGACAACACCCTTATGGCATCCTTATGGGCGGTGGGGAAAAAAACACCATTCTGTGGGTGCAGAGAGGGACAGTGGGAACTATATGGGAGTACAGTTACTGCTACTATGCTGTCATCAGTGCTTGTTTTTCCTTGAGTGTTAAGAGGAGGAGAGAGGGAAAAGAGGGATGAACCGGTGTGGAGTGAGTGATGAGTGGGTGGAGGATAGGGACACAAGCAAAACACACTCGCACACACACTCTTCTTCAGGCGATGAAAGGAGGAAGCCGTGTGTTTGATGAGTTTGATACCTTTACATGTATTCCGTTCTAGCCATTACTATGAGCCTGTTCTCCCCAATGAAGGTGCCACCAACCTCCTGTGCCTGACAAACATCCCGCCCCTACGTCAGAACCAATCAGCAGCTCCTAGTCACCCAGTTACACTCCCATCCGCAAGGAACCAAGGCTGCCCAGATCCACCCTCCTCTAGCTCACAACTCCCAAACCTGACTAACCACACCCTCATCCTAACATCTAAGGTAATTTCATGATGTGCTTCTGTCACAGT